>NW_024467312.1:0-18571 GCF_000600275.1 Aspergillus ruber CBS 135680 | reverse complement strand
GGGGGGGGGGGGGGGGGGGGGGGGGGGGTCTGAGCTGTTTGAGGGGATACAAACTGTTTACCTCCCAGAAGAACATCCATGTTAGACTGTTGTGGGGTGATTACAGATCAGGGGATCCCCGGTTTTTATCCCGGTATTACTTGTACATCACGGTTCTTACTACAGTTCTTAGAGCACTACACTACAGACAGCACAGATATTTGAACACAGTAAACAGCATAAGATGTTTCATTGTATCAAGTACATCCCTATCATAATCATTCCTGTCTCATCCCTCACAGCGTTCTATTCATATCCAAGTTACGGCCAAGAACTCAGCAGTAATTTCCGGCAGATATTCGGCTCAAATACATTCTTGAACCTGCACCGGATCAATGATCAAAGGTAGCACCCCGGGACACACAACGGCTTGTCCTTGCAGTACCGTGGTACAGTCTCGGCACGAACATCACCTGACAATTCAATTCGATTGACTCAATCGGACGATTAGTTAGATGTGGGGAGATTCTGTTTGGACAAATACAATCTGGTCAAGCTAAATGCGATCATCCAAATACTGCGTTCTGGTTTGCATGGTCCGAGCCAATTACCGTATTCGGCTAAATTGACGCTACACTCCACCGGACTGTATATGCACTGTTATTGAGTACACCCATAGCACTCATACATCTCTACAACGGCGATTGCTCACATCACACACCACTCTCCGGTATATACCTCAATACCATCCGGAATTCACCCGGAAACACAACTGGAGGTGCCGAGATTTAGCCACGCCTATATCGGCCGGGATTAAGCGCACTCAATGCACTCCAGCTCCCCGCATGAACCCGGAATTTCCCCGTATTCTGCATCCAATCCCACTTCTCCATATTCTCGCTTTTTCTCCGACATCACTCCACATAGCACCTGACAGGGTTCTCCAGACAAAGACCCTCATACCCGACGCTCGTGGAATCGGCCTATTCCGCATCTCTCACCTTTTCCTACCGTCATCCACCGGCCACGGTCCCTCACTGTATCCATTTTCCGTCCACAATCTATGCCCGAAAGAAGCGGACTACTGTCCGACTCTGTGAAAATTCGTTACCTCTCTCGGCAGATGATCCAGTTACTTTCCCTCTCCGTGCAAATTGAGTTAGACACGGGCCGACTGTGTAACCCGGGGACGAGAGTTAGAGTTAATCTCCCACGCGAGAGCATTCCTTTGACGGTTTCCGAAGGCCTGGTGGCATGTTGGTGCCGATGTTTAGCCGTCGGGTGGGATTGTTAGCCTTTGTTTGAATATTATAGAGTGTTTCGTACGGAAAGGGAGATCTAGGCGACAGGGTCTGAACTCGGTAGTGGTATGAGAGTACGTCATTGTCTGACAAGGAAACTGTTTCCATAGTACGCCGTATTCTGTAGAGAATGCTTTTAATCGCATCCCCGTAGAAGAGGCTGTGGTTAATGCTGCTCTGAGAGGTAGGTATGGCGACTGTAATATAGACCACTCAGGCATGGAGGTCTGGATATCTGATTGGTGTGCGCTCACTACGCTCTTTACGCTCATTACTACGATGAGACTTGTAGCTTCTCGGCATCATTTCCTCTATTCCTACCTGCTTGGCCCCAGATCCTCTCTCGTCGAGGTCTACTATTGCTCACACCAGTATGGTCATATTGTGTCTGAATAGAAAAGGCTCCCAAGGAACGATCGCCACCCTACACGAATGAGCTTGAAATGTCTTTCATCGACCGGCCGAAGTATTTTCGCGAAGAACTCCAGCAAGACAGCGAGGAAATCCAACCACTTGAAACAGATCGGGAGGCAGCTATAATCATGGATTCAATTGGAACGGCAACTCTTGCTATGGTCTGAAACCCACATCCAGTTTTGTGAAAAGATCACCAAAACCAAGAAACTGCTTTGCCCACGCCAGTCCTTTGGATCAGAATGTGATTGCTCACTGAAATCGATGGGATCGGGTTTACTGACAAATCAGGTTCTCAATTTCACAAAATGCCTACCGTCCATTGTGTATAGCTGTCCCCAGTACACACTGGGCTGCGGAACAAAAATGGATTCGAAATACATTCAAGCCACTGGGTGTAATCATATCTGCTTTTTTTTATGCAACACAGTATTTCCAATCCAGGAAACATCCCCTGGCTTCTCGTCATCCGGACAGGGCATCAGATATCAAAGTAAAGGGTTTTTGGTCAAAATAAGGTGTGACGAAGCCGAATTTGAACGGAAAGGCATTGCATAAGGGTGGAGTTGGATAGTCGATCTGCTGAGCTAGCCGCTGCCCAGAACTAGGGAAGTGAGTAGCAAGAGGTATCAGATCAGGTATTTTGCTGCATTGCCATGTACCTTCTCAAGGGATGGCGATGTGCCTGACGGTATGGGGAGTTTTGCTCTGACGGGTTGGCTGTTCTGGGATAATCGAAGCTATCTGGGGCTTATGCTATTTTTAAAAATGTATTGTGATGTAGTCAATCCGGCATGAGTGGAGCGTGAAAATCGCATTCGTCATAGTATAGCCCAGATGGCAGGGTTTGTAAAGAGCTGCGGTTCATTCTGGCTCAACGCTGTAAAGCTGCTTTAGACATTTGGCATAAATCTTAACCAGGCCTGACCCGTAGATCACGCTGGACGCCCAGCCTGAAGGACTAAAATATTGCCCACGCGCGCCTCACTCCGCACCATTCCCTGCCCTATCGCACCTAGTGCCAGTGTTACATTGTTCTCGCCGACTTCTTCCTGCAATGGCGTCTCGTCCAGAAGGTTGTTGCGCCGGCCGACGACTACCATATTTCCTGCCTGATGAGGAGACTGGGCCATTTCGTCTTGGACGGTGGTGGTTGCCAATGTGACTGGGTCTGGGGCGGGTTTCTTGGGGGTTATACGCTTGAAGATGACACGCGATGTAAGGGCATCGGGAAGGGAATCCCGCATTGTATTGAAGAATGCTATGTCTGAATCAGATTCTCTGGTTTGGGTTTTCTGTTGCACGGGTGAGGATGAGGATTGTCCAGCGGAATCGTCCCCCGCTGGTGCTCGTATGGCTATGTCAAGGTGGACGATCGTGGCGGTAACTTGGTCGTTCTTTGCGAGCTGCAGGACAAAGCGCAGCGCGTACCGGTCATCCTCGCCGCCTACGAACGGTAGCATGATATGATGCGACCGCGTGGCTGGCCACACGGAGCTCCAAACGCTCATCCCTCCGAGTGATTGCTGACCTGGTGGCTTCCGGTACATAGTCCGCTCAATGAGAACACCCACGTTACATGTTGTCTGGTCCAGGACGCATGACACAAATTCCGTAAAGGGCCCGTTGGCAAACCGGTTGGCTTCGTCGATTTCCAGCCCGCTCTGGTGCTCGCTCATCGATCCCGTCTCGCTCCATGGGAGTAGTAGCAGGTCGGTTGATTCCTGTTGCGCCATGCCCACAACCGTGTCGGCGTATGAGTGCTCTGGCACGACTGACACTCCTGCCATGATAGAGAGGTTGTGCCACTGGCCGAAGGCACGGAAGGTATTAACAACAGGGTCCCAGAGGGTGTATTCGTCAATCTCCGATACTTTCATGACGCTGGAGTCTCGGTCCGTGAGTTCCATCAGTCGCACACCGTGTACCTGGAGCTTAGGCGTTTCCTCCTCTGTCGCGGGGGATTTTTCGGCTGCGGGCTCCGGTGATGATGCCACCTGCTTCCTCTTTTCGGGGTGGACCTTTGGCGCGGGCGGCTGATCGTTGGGGCTGAGTAGGGCTGCCAGTGTACAGACGCTGGATAGTCCGTCCAGTCGCAGATACACAAGCAGCTTGCGCACGGCATTGGTTTTTAGCTGGCCTTTTGCGACGGCCACACTGTCATGACGGCTGGCATCCTGCGGCGAGTTACTGTTCCAGTCAATCTCTCCACGGCGCCAGCGCCCAACCTTAATCTGGTACCACTTGGGGTAAAGCAACGTGGTCAATGGGGTGGTTGCGAAGGTAGTCACGAGAGCCATGACAACAAACATGGTAAAAGTGCGGGTGCTGAGAATGTGCGCTTGTAATCCAATGTTCTGCAGGATGGTTAGCGGAATTCAAGCCTGGAGCAATTGTGGGTCAGTCATACCAAGACAATCAACTCGACTAATCCTTTACAGCTCATCAGAACTCCAATGGAGAAGCTTTCGCGCCAGAGGAGACCACACAGTCTGGACGCCAAAGCACCCCCCGCCACTTTGGCGATAAACGCAATTGCAATAATCCCCACGACATATCCCCAAACGGTCCCGTTGTCGAGCAATCCCAGATTGGTCTGCAGACCAGAAAGCGTAAAGTACAACGGCAGGAACAAAGCGGCCACCAGATCTTCAATCTTCTCAGTTAGCTTGATGGAAAAGCCGCCCTCGTGCGGACAGAGAAGGCCAATCAAAAACCCGCCAAAAATGGCATGCACGCCGATCACTTGAGTGAAGAAGGACGAGGCCAGGGCAATGAGTAAAGTGAGCGCTACGACCGACTGGCTGGGACCCTTGGTCAAGCTCCCTGTCCTTTTCAGGAAACGCATAAACACAGGCCGAAAAACGAGCGATAGAAACAAGACATAACCAACACAGACGAGCAGCACCCAGAGAGCAGTCAGTCCGGTTCCGGCATTGACCAGCGCGACGCAAAGAGCCAGCAGAATCCAGCCGACGACGTCATTTCCTACACCGGCGGAGAGCACAATCACACCGACATTGGTTCCCAGGAGTTTTAGCTCGGTCAAAATACGACAGAGCACCAGAAATGCCTGAACAGGTCAGTGCACATGACTGGGAGGGGGAGCAGTGGTGGAGGGTTGTACCGTGATGGCCATGGCGATACTAATGAACAGCAGGTAAGTGCCAAAGTTGATTTGGACGGTGTCCGGTTCGTCGCGAAAGGAATTATACAGACCATACGAGATAGCGCTTCCAAGGCCAAAAGGTAAGATCATGCCGGCCGCCGAGACGCTGACCGCTACACGCCAATTGCTGATGAGGAAGCGCAGGTCGGTCTCGAGGCCGACAAGGAAGAGAAATAGAATCAGCCCCAGGTTCGCGACGAGATTGAGGTTGGGAATCGAGGCTTCTGGGAAGACGGCATCTGTAAAGCCGGGGATGCGACCAAAGACAGAGGGGCCCAGCAGCACGCCGGCGATGACTTCGGCGATGACTCGCGGCTGACGGATTTTGGAGAGGGGCCAGTGTAGCAGCCGACAGAAGATAATGATTATAGAAGCCTAGCGAGGTTGGCGGGGAGCGCCATGGCCCTGGTTAGTCCGGACTCACCTGGATGATGAAGATGACGATGGGATTCTTTTCATCGTAATGCGAGGGGTTTCCTCCTTCGAGGATGCCGCCTTGTATAGGGACGGCGGAGTCGGACATGGCAATATAAACTACAGCAACCGATCTATCTTTTCGAATAAGGGTAGAAGGTAGCAGATATAAGAAAAATGGACGCGGCGATGAGAGATGTCAGACGACGCAGTGCTGAAAACAGCTAGCGCGGCAGCTCCCATTACGGCTTGGCTATACACGCATTTTATTAACATTGTATAAAGACATACATATACATCCCTTATCCATCTATATCCACCCATATGCTCTCTATATCCAAAGATTATCTCCCATTACACCCCAAGATGGCAAAAACCCTTACAGCATGACACCCTTATTCTGCTGCTTGGTAACCCGGTAGTTCTTCCAAATACCGATAGCGGGGATCCCCAGCGCTAGGATCGCAGTGGCAGCAATAGCGCCATATTTCTGGCTAGCCCCCCAGGCGTGGTTGACGGCGTTGCGCTCAGTAGATCCCAGAGGGTATGTCTGCTGAACCAAATAACCATCAACGGATATTTGCTGCGCCTGTGACTTCATGTCCTCCGGCAGGGCTGCCTGCAATGTATCAACAAAGACGTTGTTGTAGATGGCTGTCTGGACAGCAGCACCCATGGAATTGCCCAGGCTACTGAAGAGGCCAATAAGAGAGAGCATCATAGGCACGCCGCCACGGTCAGCAGAGGCCATGACACCCATCTCGTTACCGATGACCAAGGTGCCACCACCGAAAGCGATGAAGATCTGGCACATGATGACATAGTTGAGATCACCTCCACCCTCGCCGCGGAACTTGATCAGTAAACCGGCGCCCAGGATCAAGAGTGGGAGACCAAAGCACAGGCAAGTGTACTTGAAGTGCTTGGTCCAGCGGATCCAAACACCGACGACAACACCCCAGAAGCAGGAGCCCACGTTGTAAATCTGCGTCATGTAGCCGGCCATGGCCGAATCTAGGTCATACACAACCATGCAGAAGTTGAGGAAATATAAATCCCAGCATTCAAAGCTGAAGTTCAGGACAAGCGAGCAGACGCAGGCACCCAGGACAGTGCGCTTCTTGAGTAACTCATAATCGATAAAGTGTGTCCGGGCAAAGAACTTTTCCCAAACAGCAAATAAGAGTAAAGTGCAGAATCCAACGACAATCATGGCGATGAAAGTAGCACTATCATAACCGGCTCGTCCGGCACTTGTCAAACTGAATGGCAGGAGAAGGAGGACCCAGCCAGCCATCAATATCAAAGCACCGACAACTGATCACGTTAGTATTTCCTTTTTTTTTTTTTTTTTTCCCTGAATCAAAGACGAAAGATACTGCATACCATCAAATTGATGCCAATAATGCACGATTGACTGCATAACGGTCCGACCGCTACGCTCTTGCGTGTATATGCCCAGTTTCATTCCCTTCTTCTCGTAGTACTTGAACGCGATACCAAGAGGCAGGAAGACAAAAGGCATGATGATGCAGAACGCACCATAAGCCCAGCGCCATCCACCTGTGCGCTCTACAAAGGAGTTCCCCGCTAGCGGCCCAGTAAACGCAGTGCAGATAAAGGGCGTGGAGGCAAAGGCAAGAGTAAAGGCTCGGTTCCGCAGACCAGACGTGTCGGCAACGAAGATTTGCAAAATGAGATAGATCGCATCATATCCCACCAAGAAGAGGACATATCCAGCTGCATAGGAGGAAGGACCATCGCAGGCAGCCAAGATAATCATACCTACAATGTATACCGTGACGGAGGCGCACAAGCCCTCGGCGCGGCCCCAGAGATTCAGGGTTTTGGCGACAGGCAGCTTGATTATACCACCGATTACAGTCGACAGGATGTTGGCAGTGCCAACTGCAGGGGCGGCCTGGAAACCGGCATAGGCTCTGACTTGGGCTATACCACCGATCGAGAACTGCAGGGCCAACATAAAGAACGACACCCAGATCCTATACTTGGCACATGGAAATTAAGCCATGTCTCATGGTACGCCAGACAGGAGCAGTAGAAACGAAGAAAAGACTCACCATGCATAAATACCAATGAGTGCCTTTTTACTCCATACCAACGCAGCAGCTTCAGCTTTTTGCACACCTAATTCAGCGCCCTCGGTAACCTGGTCTGGGTGCAGCTCGATTTCTCTCTCCGCCCGGGCCTCCAAACTTGACCGGTCATTGGGGTCACTGTCTGGATTCTGCGGTGGGCTTTTTTCCGTGTGCTGCTGATCCTCCGTGACCACAAGATCAGATGTCACACTGGTGTTGTTACGACCTCGAACCAAATCAAGGACACCCATGATCGATCTCTTCTCACTGAACGCGATCCGACTCTCCGAGAGTGAAAGAGGTTGAAATAAGAACTAAAAAAATCTGACGGAAGCCGGGGCAAGCGATGGCGCTTAGTGTCATCGGAAAAAAGATGACAATCCCACGCGTCGCTAAGGGGTTGTTCTTAATTTGGTTGGGCGAGAATTCGACATGCGTTGGAAGGATATGAAGCGGTGATTGGAAGACATGGGTAGATAGACATGGGGGCCGTGGGATGCAGCTCTCTCTCGGACTCTCGGATGGACTAGGAGACCGAGGTTCTAATTTGTGCGGCGTATCGCTTCCCACGGTCGCATCTGATAAGATCTGATTGATATCGTATATCTCCGGCCCTTCCAGGCAACTTGCACATACTCCGGAGTGTATACTTACGAGCCTGACGAATCGACTCTTCGGGGATACCGAATGTTCCACCTAGTATTATCTGCATACTTCGCTGGTGAGCAATAAGTGACATAGATGACTTTCCATCCGCCCACGGGTAACACGACGGGTAACCCGCGGGTGCTATGAACTTAATCGCAAAAATATTGTGTGAAGTAGCCTAACATAGCCAATGATAGAGTCATAATGATATCGAGGATCTAGTGGGAAATCGACTATGACATGCAAGCAACAACACTAACTCAACCCAGATGCTGAAATAGGAACCGCGGGAGAGTATTACCATTGCCCCCATGGGTGTCCATCAGGAGCCTTGTTTGGGATCTCCCATGTCCCCGCGCCAGGTTTGTCTCGTCGGGCTGGTTCGTTTCTGCCCCATTAATCTCTACCAGGAAGGTTTCAACATTTATAAATACTAAAGCAGACATTCTTGAAAAATGCCTGCTTCTACAAGCACGGCAATCGTATGGTAGGGGATTTATCTACAGATGTGCCTGCGCACTACTGCCGCCTCCCGGGTCATATCAGATGAAGTGTCATCGCGTCTGGGTCTGCAGCCGCTACACTACCATTAGAAATACGCATAATTCTGCCACGCAAGATATGCAGCGGCATGAGTTTGAGGCTTGGTGGGACAATGGTGCAGTCCATCACTTTTCCAGGGTTATGACGAAAAGCACCTACCAATACTAGCATGGCTGGGTATAATCGTATTTGGATCATGGAAAAATATGGCGTGTACTATAGCATTTCGCTGTTACTTTCAACTTTGGACACTGCTATTAGGATTGACTGTTCCTGTATGTATCAGAATACTATGGTTGTGTTGGTATGAGTGCCTCTACGACCTAAAGCGAGAATATAGACAATCTCGAGTATATGGGCCCGAACTAACGCATGACTAGCAAATGCTTTTACACTACGTGCGCTGTCACTGCACTCCGTTTGTAACAACTGGCCGAAATATGTATTTTACCACGAAGTCGAATAAAAGCTGCGTCCACCACCAACGCCAATCTCTCATATCACCAACTTATATGTTGACTAGTTGAGTTAGCAACAGTTACTTGGCTATTTGCATTAGTAGTCCAAGAAACAGGCAGTACTAATCCAAATCATGTGATACAGAACAAAGTGTCGGAATTACAGCTCAGTCAGGGTCGAAAGTATGTATCGAGCGTATAAGGTTGAGGACTCTGATTCTTGCAAAAGGGAGCTATCTAGGATCCTATATAAGACCGTTGACTACCTTATAGAGTATACTAAACGATTGTGCGGTTTCAAAAGCAGTAATGGCAGAGGAGTAAATAAGCTGCTTGCGCCATATGATATCAGCGAGGCACCAATCCGGCATCAGTTGGTATTGTTCGGTAAGGAACCTCTATATTCCGACAGTAGTAATTGAAAGGGAGCGGGTAGCTCAGGATCGGGAATCAGGAAGTCGATAATCCGGACTGTAGAAGGCTATATGACGACGAGTGTGATATTGAGATCTATAGATACCTTGACAATAGAATGAGTGCTTAGTCATCTGAAGCGTATGGCTATGATATCCTTATTTATATACAAGGATTTTTCCGTTTTCGGTAACCAGGCCGCTTTCAGTAATCGGGCCGACAGATCCCTCATATACGGACACACCCGTTTAGATAGCCAAGCACTCATCCTACCATCTATGGTGTCTATAGGTATCAATGTCACCCTCCGTGTAATCTAAATTTCCTCTTCATATATAGCCTCGTGCAGTCCGGATAATCGACTCCCCGACTTCCCCGACTCGGAGTTTAACCGCCCTATTGGCCTATCCGTTTCAACTTTCATCAGTAATACGGGTAGTCGTATGGGAGGATCTTGGTAGTTGTTACTACCATGTTCACTACCAAGTTACTACCGAACCAACTACCAGCTAACATGATGGAAAGGTATATAAGGACGCTCATTCATGTACTCAGCTTAGTCCTTCGCGATCAATTCAAGTCATCCAGCATTGGTTACCTTCTAGTTTCTGACTCGTCCGCACTTAACCAACAACCCAGTATACGTACTCGGTTGGCCTTGTTTTTCTATTCATTACCTTTATCGTTTCTACTTGTTGATTACCTTACGGAGCCTGGAGGCGGCGATATACCCATCGACGCATACGACTTACTGAACCGGAACCGGAGGGGCATTGAGCATACGGCTGTTTGAAAGACACTTAGGGTAAGTGTCCTGTCTCGAAATACAACTAACTAGAACCCTAGGTACGATACGAGGGAAGCCAGGCTGTGGCAATATAGCTAGTCAAGCACTCAATGCATATGCATACATACGTTCATTAGGCAATATACCGCTTCGTTAAGCTAGTCCTCTCGGGCTCTCCATGTAGACATCGTTAGTCCGGAGTAATCGACTCCTGAATTTCCCTCTGAGCACGATATGAGAGATCTCGCTTCATAATGAGCAGTGGGAAAGCAAATCACAACGTGTAAACCAGCTTTTCTCCGTTAACATTGTTCCCCTGTAGCTCGTCCAGATTCTTCAAGATTTAAAGCCTGTGCCGCTCTTATTGACAATGGTTCGCGATGCCTCCAGCTCACTTCTCTCCTCCAGAATGATAAAGGAATGTTTTCCATTCCCACTGCTAAGTACTTCATACCGCAAGAAAGCAGCCAATGTGCCAAAAATAATACTTTTGTTGGTGGGCCATGTTCACGTCGGGTCCGAGTCTACTGATTCGTCGTGCTCAATGTTAAGCACGGCCTATCTGCTTAGAGCGCTCAGAGTAGATGCAGACTCGTAGGCCTTTGCAATATGTTGAACAAATGTCTTGACAAGAGCTGCGCATCACTTTCGCCCAAATGGTTCGGTTGCCTGTGTCGATTGGTCGATGGTGCCTTGGTTTCGAATCCCCGACCACTTTCGATTTTGTATAGTCAACAGGCAATAGGGTCAGTCTGAGATGGAAAATGCCGAATGTCACTTAATATAACTCTTGACTGCCGATATCATTGAGAGAATCCATAGTCTTCAGATGTCCACTGGGTCAAAGGCAGAACTGCTCACTGACTCGAACGAAAAAGATCCTGCCAAGCCAGAGGTTGATAAATGGTCCTTTATTGATCTGCTATTCTTAACAAGGAGGGCTTAAGGCACCTGAAATCAGTCATGAAATTGAGCTGTTGTGGACTCATAGAAATGGACACGGCACAAAATTACTTGGCTGGGTGGGTTTACTTCACTATCATGAAATATGTTTATATTTACCATATTTAGATGAATGGGAAAGGCTTTGGCCATCGTCATATTTTCTGTCGTCTGCAGGCGTGCATTTTACAAGTATAACTAGACGAATGCTAAGAAATTGTAGGCAGGTGGTGCCCAAAGTCCTAAAGCCAGCGCACAAATACCGGGCGTATAACCAGTTTGAATCGAAATTTTACGCATCTCCCAGCAGTGTGTAATGGCTTGTTTGGACAAACTGCTACCAGACTATCCATGTACCGCACGTGGAAGAAGGATGTCACAAGGTGATGCGAACTGCATGTCTAAATAAACTCGCAGGACATCCCTTCTCTGTACCACCCCAATGACAACCATAAAGGTAAACTAAAACGCCAGCACCGAATATTCCTTCTTCTGCTCATGGGCTCTAGGCTACAACGATCTTCGTGAAAGACCACGAAAGTGGCCCATAAACAGCTGCTTTGTCCATGACAGTATTTAAACCAACGGCTTCTCTTTGAAATCACTAGAATCAACTTAAGTTCAGATCAGGCCCCATTTTGCAGAATGTCTACTATTGCTCATGACTTCTCAGAAGTGGACTTCTCAAAGCTCAATGGTATTGGTGCTGATACGCTCCAGTAGCGTACAGGAAACCATCACAATCTCAAATGATCACAATTTATCGGTGCTAATATGCATGCATGCTGCAATTGGATTGCGTTTGCAAATGCTGTCTGTGTTTTCAGTGTGCTTGTCTTGGCATGCTCCGGAGCATACTGGTGGAAGTGTCGGAGCGGTGCTCGATACAACACCAACATCGATCCCGGTGTCCAGACAGGGAAGATAATTACGAACGTATGCTCATAACATCTCGCCGGCCAACTCAGCAGAGAATGCGCTATAATTGGGAAATAGGGCATTGCGGGCCATTGAACGGGATGCTGATGCTGATCGGGACGGTGCATGATTATGGGTGTCACATCGCGCATACGGTCTGCAAATTCATTCATGTTTCCGCATTACGCGACATTTCCAAGCCAGGAAACATCCCTGGACCTTCTCCGGACAGGGCACCAGATTTCAAACGAGCATTCTGTCCCCGGTTCAGCTCTAAGAAAGAGACATCGTTTGGTCGTGCCGGATTCAGAGGATGATCTTGAGAAATAAGTTTCAGGGAAAGCCTCTTCATCGCCGCCGATGCACTTCGATAAGAGTGATGCTGAATTCTGGATTCCATCTGTTCGCGCTTGGATTATCGCTAGCCCCGGGAGAGACTGGTGCCATCAGAAGAGGTTGACCTCCCTCGATACGATTGACGAGACATTGTTTGGCCGTTTTCAACTCGTACGAGGAACCCGATTAGGAGCGCGCCATGTGGAGCTCTTGGTGATGAAGAAAAAGCTCCAGACAGTGCCATCGGTTTTATTGTTATCTAACAGTGCCAACATCTACTGATCGAGAATAAACATCTGCTCCGAAAGCACCCATCGAAAAGCCGGGTGTCTTCATACTACCAGATATCGAAGGATGGCCATTTAACGAGTTGGCCGGATAGCATCTACATCAACAAGCAGCGCTCTCAAATTCCAGCCGGTTAGATGTTGAAACAGTCTAAGCGCCGGTAACTGAACGGTAGCCATTCTGATAAAAGTTGGTATATGTTTATAGAGCGTACGATAGTTCTTGAGTTATTCACGAGTCTATTTCCAAATATGCAGTAGACAGTCTTGGACTCATGATTGGCTGGCACTGGTGACGGCATTCCGTGACATTCCTTGACAAGCTCATAGAACTAGGTTGTCCTCAAGGTTTCTATCCGCAAGGGCATGCATGAAAGGGATAGTAAGCTCCCGTTTATTGATGATACATATGCTTGAAATCTCAACTTCCACGATAGAGTTCGGTCAAATGGGCCCCATGACTGAAACAAACCTTTTATCCGCAAGTCTACTACATGCCAGCGGCTAAAAGCCCAGGGCTCCGCAACCGAGGAGTCGTCCCTGAGTTCTATGGGACAGGTACAAAAACACAACCGGCCTTTGTTCCGGTCTGGGCATGTTCCGGTCTGGGCATGTTTCTGGAAGGCAATCTACCCTCCAACGCGGTCCTGATGTACATCCCCAGCATGCAGCAGCTAGACCTCTCCGATTTCTCAAAGATCGTCTGGAGACTCTCCATCGTATTCTGGAAGATATGCACCAGGCAAGGGCCCTGCATGGTGATCCGATGCCGAGGAATGTGATGTGATGGCCGCTGCAGATAGGTGCTATGGATCGTTTTCGACTCTGCGCAGATGTTTCCGGACGACCGGGATGGCCCTCTCCTACCAAAGCGGGAGATGTGGGTTAGAAATGAAGATGAATAGGTGGATGGATTTGTTGGGACTTGGTGGCTTGCTTATTCTAATTGCTTATGGCCCTGGCAATAATAGGCTGATCATCATGTCTACAGCTCAAGGATCACGCAGAGGAAAGGCTGAACGGTGCATGCTCATTATTATGAGTACATGTAGTACAACTATCGAGAAATCAACCGGAAACCAAGGCTATTGCTAACGGAGATAATGCGGGATTTGTGGCAACAATCCCGGCTAAAGCGAATACGGCTTAGAGCATGCGGCTAAGCGAAGTCTGCCGGAACCGGGGAAGACAAGCAGTGCCAAGGAGAGAATAAGAGTAGTAATCACGACGAGCATGTGCCATGGGTGTACTATACGAGCTACTATATCCCAAAGTGGCAATGCGCGGGGAAATCCTTTCAACTTGGCGTCTTGGCACCTTGGCACCTTGGCGGGTCTGGGCAGGCTTGGCGGTTCGGATAGATGACGAATCCGGGGAGCGGAGAGAGATGAGGAGAGACCAAGGGGAGATGAAATCTCCACACAATTAGTCCCTCTTTTTCCTATTCCGGACCCCCCATCCGAGCCCCATGACATCGAAGGCTTTTCCCGCCAAGTGTCCGACCAACATAGCCCTGGTTTAACCAATCATCACCACTTCCTATACGGCACGGCACAGACCCTAGGCTTTACTTTTGCCGACTCCGGCTCTTTCCGACAGGATTTGGAACTATTCACAGATACGGGGTATATTATCATATACGGAATACTCGTATGGAGTACTACTCGTATGTATGTTCAGGCTGTAAAGGGGACATATTATTATTAATGTGTTTCTGCCTGACTCATTTATCACTCGGAGTGCCCGTCCCCCGGGCATCTACTGGGCGTTTCCCGGGCGTTTACCCCCGCTGGTAAGCCAAGAGCAAGTCCGCCGCATCCAGTGAAGGTTAGCCGAGAAATCACCGTTTTAAGCTTGAAACACATGTCCCCATCCGGCTAGTAGTAGTCATAATGCCCTCCGTGCGCTGCCATGTGTGCACACGCACATGTTTGTAATCATGGCTGTGTTCTTGTGTGTGTGCTCTTGTCCTGTGGTTGTTGGGAGGTCTTCCCCGGAGTCCCTGATGCATTT
Organism: Aspergillus ruber CBS 135680; assembly: GCF_000600275.1. NCBI lineage: Eukaryota > Fungi > Ascomycota > Eurotiomycetes > Eurotiales > Aspergillaceae > Aspergillus > Aspergillus ruber. Next base: position 3,849 of record NW_024467312.1, on the reverse strand, counting down.
CACCTCCGAATCCAATCAGCTTCTTTACCAACTGTTGGTTGTAGCACTTTAACCGACCAAGAATAACTCTTAGTGATTCTTACATGATGCCATCCGCCGAATCCTTCGACCCTTAGTTTCTTGGATTCTGGGTCCGGCCAAGACACGCGCTAAGTAATGGGGGGCATATGGAGAACATATAAGAGATTGCTCCCGTCCTGGAGCTATCCACTCTCTCTTTCTTCTTTCCTCTTCTCCTCTATGCTTTTTGTGGTTTCATTCTTTGTCCTCATACTGTCAACATGTGGACAACGACCTGCGGCTTGAAAGGGCGGACGCTCCGGGTGTGCATCACCATCACCGCCGTCATGGGTTTCTCGCTCTTCGGCTACAATCAGGGCATGATGGCGGGCCTCATCGATGGCGAAGAGTTTACAAGATCCTTTAGTATACTCCAAATGCCCGACCCAGCGACGGATTCGCAAAAACACTACATTAACGTCATTCGCGGTGCTGTCACAGCCTGCTATGAGATCGGCTGTTTCTTCGGCGCGCTGTTCTCGATGTTCTTTGGCGAGAAACTCGGCCGCACTCGCTTGATCTTTGCTGGTGCCAATGTCCTGACCATTGGTGCCTTGATTACAACGGTCTCCTTTGGTGATAAATGGGGTCTCGGTCAGTTCGTCATCGGCCGTGTTATATCGGGCCTCGGAAACGGCATGAACACGGCCACAATCCCCGTCTGGCAGTCGGAATGCTCCAACGCTCACAACCGTGGCTTCCTGGTCTGTTTTGAAGGTGCAATGATCGCTGTCGGTACCTTTGTTGCCTACTGGGTGGTCTTCGGTCTCTCCCACACCACGGATACCGTCCAGTGGCGATTCCCCATAGCGCTCCAGATCTTCTTCGCTCTGATCGTGGCCACCGGTGCCTTGGTATTCCCGGATTCCCCGCGGTGGTTTGTGAAGAACGGATATGACAGGGAGGCCTGCGAAGTTCTCGCTAAGCTCAAGAACACCACTCCTGACTCCGATGCTGTCCTTACCGACTTCAACTTCATGAAGGCGGATGTGGAATCCTCGAAGACCTCGGAATCGAGCTGGACGGCGGTTTTCACATTCGGCAAGACCCAGGAATTCCAGCGCCTTCTCGTTGGTTGCTCCGGCCAGTTCTTCCAACAGTTCACCGGCTGTAACGCCGCCATCTACTACTCGACGCTGCTTTTCAAGGATAACCTGGGCATGGATGCATACCTGTCTATGATCATGGGTGGTATCTTCGCTACCGTTTATGCCCTTGCCACCATCCCATCCTTCTTCATGATTGAAAGGGTCGGCCGTCGCAACCTGTACTTGATCGGTTTCCTGGGCCAGGGGCTCAGCTTTGTCATCACATTTGCTTGCTTGATCAAGGAAAATGAGGAGAACTCCAAGGGTGCTGCCGTTGGTATCTTCCTCTTCATCACGTTCTTTGCATTCACTCTTTTGCCACTGCCCTGGATCTATCCGCCGGAGATCAATCCCCTCCGTACCCGTACAGTGGGTGCCGCAGCGTCGACCTGCACCAACTGGATCTGCAACTTCGCCGTGGTCATGTTCACGCCGCTTTTCGCTAACGAGAGTGGATGGGGCCTTTATCTCTTCTTCGCGCTGTTTAACTTTATCGGTCTGGTATTGGGCTACTTCTTCTATGTCGAGACGGCTGGCCGTGAGCTTGAGGAGATCGACATCATCTACGCCAGGGCCCATGTCGAAGGGAAGATGGCATTCAAGGTCGCCAACGACATGCCCAAGCTTGATTTCGAGCAGATCGTTCAACAGTCTCGCGAGCTGGGCTTGGATACCTCAGATCATTCCGCACCTGAGAAGAACGAGCTTGGCCTCAGCAGCAGTGACAACGGCCAAGAGATCGAGGAGGTGCAAGAAAAGCACTAGCTGTGTGTTTTTTAAACCAGAAAAACGAAATATGTAACTCAGTTGAAGCCATCCTTGCGACGCAACACGCTGCTGGGAGACATGACTGGGTTAGCCCTTTGGTGACGTGCTATAGCAGTGACGAAGGTGATAATGATGCTTGGACTGGATGTTTTCTTTCTTCACTTTTTCCTTTTTTATTCTTTTCTTGTGGACATCTTAATACTGCTGTTAGATAGGACTGTTAGAAGTGCCCGGCTGGCAGATACATAGTAAATACCCCAGACAAGAAATATGAATGTTCCTTTGGATACCAAGTTGTCTTTTCTCATTCTCCGATGTGGTTCTTTTGCCTCTGCTCCTAAACGGAGAATGCTGCCTAAGCGGCCTGGCAGCAGCGTGTACTAAATGTCTACCTATGAGCTTCTGCGATAAACTGCCCTTCGACAGCAACAGCTCAGTAATAATCAACATCCATCTCAGGACTAACCCCGAGACACCTTGTAAACCGTCAGTGCAGTCAGCAGCCGCGCCCCATTTCGCCACTCGCCAGTGACCTCCGCAACGGCATCTCAAACCCCAGAATGCACAAAGGTGACGCATACACATGACATCGGCCGGCCGGCTTGCCTGAACCCGGACCAGGCTCGCGGGGCACGTCCCCCGGCTAGCTGAGCTGGGAAACCCCGAGGGCTGCCGACCGGGCGCAAAGAGGGCGTCTCCGCAGTTGGCTGCGGATATCTGCGTGATTTCCGACTTGGGTTTCTAATGCCATGCAAAACCAAACAGTACTTCTTGAAATCTAGTTGGACGGCTATATTCTCACCAAGGATACTATACTATACTGCCTAGAGTTAGGCCCATCAGTCCATCATTTGACCACTGAAGTTGTTTTGTCTCTGAGAGATACATATTCGTTTCATCTACGTCAAGCTGCAACTGCTCCAGCGCCGCAGATCTCTCCACACTTTCTTCATCTCCGATAACTATCTGCTCGATTCACAATCAAAAGATGGCTCATAACCGGAGCACGCAGCCCAATCAGGCTACGAGTTACCCTGATTCAAGTGGGGCGACAACAGATGTCACCCTTTTCATGGAGATGCCGGGGGATGCACGCCACACTGAACAGCTACGTGCCCTTGGATGCGAGCGACAACACTGTGGGGCTCCTTGAGGAGACGTTCAGGTACCTTCCATCAGAAGGTAGGCTTCACCTTGCCGAGGATATCATTCAGGATGGCACACATTACAAGCTGCACCAACTTGCCCAGAGTATTGTTACAGGCCTTCTCACACCGATGAAGGTTGCCGGTGCCAAGACAGCGGGGATTACTCCTTCACCATGGCTGGGCCGTCTCATTACAACTGAACTGTTTGATCGCGATTCATTTTCCGCGGAGCATTGGCAAGCCATCCGAAACCTTCGCGCCTAACAGGCTAGGAGTGCCGGGAGCATAATTTGGAGGTCCGTACTCCCATCTGAAGCTAAGCACTTGATTTCCGCCATCCCAGAATTTCTTTCGAGAGCATATTATTTCTTTTGAACGAGCGTAGTGAGTGACTTAAGGGTATATGCACCTTTTTTCTTACTCCGTGCTCCGTAAGCCGTTAAAACATAATGGCATAAATCTCCTGATTGGTCCAAGGATTCGGATTCGGATTCGGATTCGGATTAACTCATACCCGTCCCAGCCAATCTTAATCCATGGCTATGCGGGAAACTGCCCCTCCGGCTGTAAGCCGCCGGGGTAGTTTTTGATACCTATTTACATCTATGGTGTGTGCTTTTCTTGAGGGCTCGGCTCCTCTCAGATTCATGAGAATCCGGGGCTCCCCGGGTCCTCTTTGTTTGCTATGTACCCAAAGACCTCAATGCTTCGCCTAACTTATTTCTTCCTCGTTTGCGGCCCCGAATTGCCCAAGGAGCCTGGTTCTCAGCATGAATTTGGCTGCA
>NW_024467311.1:580512-586388 GCF_000600275.1 Aspergillus ruber CBS 135680 | reverse complement strand
CACCCCCAAACCCCGCTGCCCCAACTCAGCCCGCCCCAACGGGGCGCCCCAAAAATCAGCGGGGCGGGCATCTCTGCCCCAAACCCAGGGCGGGGCGAGCACCTCTGCCCCAAACCCCGGCCCAGCGGGCTTTGGGGCGGGTTCGGGGCGGGGTCACGGGGCCGTCCGTGACACTCTAATCATAACCAAAACATGAATACATTTGGTTTTAAAACAGGGATTTGTCAGCTTCATAACTGTCACCTGATAGTTTGGAATAGGGTAAATTAGCGAATTTCATGCTAGTGCGGATATTCGTTGGGTATCTGACATATACTGTTGGACTTGGATATCGGGATGATATCCAACATCCGCAATTTGCGGACTTGGATGTGGTGACCACATCCAAGTCGTACGATATGCCGCAGCCTAGTTCTGCCTGTGTTATTAGAAAATATCAAGCATAAGTATTCCCTGACCCTGTCAAATTATCTTTTCAGATTATCGAATCCAACTTGCTTCTAGGCTTTACGTTGATCTATGTATGCCCCACCGATAGTTATGGTCCGCATCGACAAACCGGGCTCAATATGGCATGAACATGTTCAGAAACTCTTGTCACATTCAAACTTTCCACGAAGCTACCGTTGCTGCATCATTGACCAAGACTTAATCAGCCTGATCCCGATTCATGAAGTGGGAGCAGTTGAGAATTGCTTTCTCTCCGAGGACTATCGCAGCCTTTATTTTTTTTCTACGGTTGAATGGTTTCTTACGCCCGAATCTGGGCGTTGTGACGGCCTGGTCACGTTTGAAATGGGTTCCGTCGGAAGTTCAGGGGAAACCGGAGGAGTCGATCATCCGACTGCACGAGGTCTATATGTAGAAGGCCCAATTAAAACGAACGATTGATATACTCTATCTAATGTAGCCTAGAGTACACGGGTGCTTGAGTGCTTGATGAGTGCTTGATGAGTGCTTGTCTTTCTATATGTGGCGAACGCTGGATCTCCCTTGTGCTCAACATGGTAACACCCAACAGTGAAAGGAAGCCTGATGTCACCAGCAGAAGAAGGCCATGAGGTCCAGTGGAACACGCGGAGCTCCATGGCACCGTCATTTGGATGCAGCTCCGTGATATACTCCAACGGGAATTGAACGGATATAATCGAGTTCCACAGTGATTCAATGTGGGTGCTTTGGTCATAACAAACATAACAAGCTACAATAATTCTGCATTTGCACGAGGATATGGGAAACCATACAGGCGAAACCATATCAAACTATCATATAGTAGTTACAGATTGACTGAAATTACCCTTCAAGACTTCATAACCACCCTCTTTCGCAGAAATTCAAATATCCAGAACGTGGTTCAAGTGAGGACTTGGGACAACACCAAGTGTAGAAGAGAAGATGGGGCTGACGGTTCCGTCATTGACAGAGTATCCCACAGATGTTCCTTCCCCACCCTGGCGCTTGGTGAAATAGTGCACAGTGCGACCATCAATAAGAATCTGATAGCGGTCTCCGTGGTCATAAACAATGACATATGAGTCATCCCTGAAAAATACGCCCGGTAGATCGACTCTCTCTTCGTCGCCCCAGTCGCCGCCTACCGGTCCACTATTGAAGACAATTTCTTTCTCAACACGGCGGAATGATATGTGAAGAAGATTGTCTCCTTCGTCATTATAGAAATTGACGTTGGTGTTGTCAATATAGACTTCCGGTTCGGGTCTTAGGTTTAACTGTCGAGAGTGCAGAAGGACAAGGCTATCCCTTTTAAGGGGCGAGTCTAGGCTAGTCCTTGCGTTAAGGGAGACGAGTTGTTCATCTTTGATGCCCATGTTGGGATGACGTGGTATTGTTGCTCCTTCCAATGTCAGTCCTCGTTAATCTGTATAAGGCTTTAGGAAAGACAACATACAAATCTTAGATCTCGGAATATTAGCCTAGGGCAAGCTTCCAGAGAATATATTTCTGTTCCTCTGCTGGAGTCTGAATCGAATGAGATAAAAAACCAAAGACTTCAGTGAGAAAAGAGAAAAGACACTCTTTAAATAACCACAGATCGACATCCCACCTTTCCTTTTTGACTGGCATACATTGATTCTAAGCTGAAAAATGTATCACATAACCAGGCAACTTTGCATGGCTAACTGCTACTGTAAGGTCCACTTTGCGGGGTTATATGCAGCCATCGAAAAGACGGAACTGTCTAATGGCGGCTGAGAATTTGGTTTCTCAACTTCCGGGCCCCACAGCGGATCGAACCTTGATATTATTTTGGACATATGATGAAGGGTTTTCTACCCAAAATGCAACAAATGTAGTTTCTTCTCGTCCTGTTAGCTGGTCTGTTTGCTGGGCCAAATTTTGACCATTCAGATAGCTTTGCCATCTGCTATACAGAGCTGATTGATGTAGCACCATAAACTTGGTTTATGGAATTATGGCTCAGCTGAAGATGTGCATAATTCATGAATAGGTATTCCATATTAAGCAAGCAGAAAGCAAGATTGACGTCATTATCAGCCAGCCACAGCCATGCGGGATTAAACCGCCAATCAATAGTCGCTATCTCTGTTTTAGTAGACCTGAAGAATATTTGTCATGGAACTCTCAGCTGGCTGCCTTCAAATGGTACGTGGTCATTCTAAGTGTCACAGCTCAGCTTGAGCTGAGTAGAAAATAACAGTATTATTCTCGTACACAGTACAGGTAGCTAACGACGAGAACAATCAACATGAGGAAAGGAAGGAAGAGACAGAATACTGCGAATGCTGAGGTGTACAAACACTCGCTCACATGATTAGATCACATGAGCGATCAGACCATGACACTAAGTGTGAAGTTTGTATAAGATTGACGGCGCTGGCGCGACCCTGTCACGACCCTCGTCCTTATTCGTACCTACTTCTAGTCAACCTTGCGGTGAGGGGTCCTTACCTTTTACCCTAATGTCTTGTGTCGTAGTCGTAGTAGTCGCAAGATGTATACCGTCTGACCAGTAACCCTAACTGATCTCTTTAGGTGTCCGAGTATTACTGCCCCCGCTGGCGCTTTGTGTCGTAACTGTATCTGAGGTAGGTAGACGAATAGAGAGGACAAAGGTGAACTGAGCACGTATGCTGAGTTCTTGGTTTAATGCTGACGAGTAAAGGACTAGAATGTAACCAACGTTTTATTGACGAAGACAATCGCGAAGAACTGATCTAGGTACATGATTAAGCGTCCTCTTATACCTTTCCTGATCCTCCATGGTAGATGGTTTGGTAGATAGATGGTAGATAGTTGATATATGATATACCGCCGATCAGTCCTATCCTCCGCACGATTGTATATGAAGCGGATTCCGGGGGCTCATAGGTCCGGAACCGTATTCGGAGATCGCTTACTCAGGGGAATAAACCGAGGGAGTCGAAGGACCAATTGCACGAGGCTATATAGCAGAAATAAACAACAAAAGGCGGTTATTATACTCTATTAACGTACCTAGAGTACACGACGTAGAGTGCTTGACGAGTGCTTGACTATCTAATGTGCGCTCTGATGAGGCCATATATAGATAGACAAGCACTCAAGCACCCGTGTACTCTAGGCTACATTAGATAGAGTATATCAATCGTTCGTTTTAATTGGGTCTTCTACATATAGGCCTCGTGCAGTCGGATGATCGACTCCTCCGGTTTCCCCTGAACCTCCGACGGAACCCATTTCAAATATCTCTGTGCATCACGTGCCTAATCACGTGCATAGATCACGGGCTGGCACCGTGACATACAGGATCTTTGTGGACACTGGGATTTCAGCTGCTCTGGGGTTCACAGCAAGTTGGATCAAGTTGCGCTAGGAAGACTTTCCTGTCTTCCTGGAGTTATTGTGCCAAGCACCAGAATATCACCATACCAAATTGGCACTTTGTTATGCATTAGCGCCAACTTAGTGTTGGTTATGGAAGGTATCTGCACTGTGGCAGTTAATTCTCCAAGTGTGTCTGGTTCCTTAGTGTTGTGAACAATCTGCTATTTCTTGTTGGCCTGTCAGTGGTGCTGTCTCCAGCATTTTTCCTGTTTTTAGTGTTAACTCTCATTATTGTAAGTAAATAATTATAGATACATTGATGTAACAATGTATATCAACATGATTTGTAGGACATCTTTGGTTCACAGTGCATACATAGACTGAAACCAACTAAAAGTAGATGCTAGCCAATCAAAGGCTGCCAAGATTTCAAAGTAGGCTGTGTAGGGGGGGCAGTGCAGGCAGCTGATAGAGGCACACAGGTGCATGAGACACAAGATATTAAGCTTTAAGGGTAAAAACTAAAGCTAAAGGCGTAATTTGCCAGGTTACTCCGATATGGTGTAATGGTTAACATCGCCGTCTCTCACACGGCAGCTCGGGGTTCGATTCCCCGTGTCGGAACTTTTCTTTTTTTTCCCGATTTCGATTGAATACTTTTTTGCATCAGCAAACACTATTTATTTCACTTGCCATTGGTTTTTCTGCATAATAACAAACACTAGAATACTTCTTTCTCATGAACGCCATAATAAATACAACATAAACGACCGCAATAAATACCTTCAATAACATATCAAGCCATTATACCATCGAAAATCCCTGATAACCCATGTATGAGTAACACAATTAACTTGTCCTCTTTAATCCCTCCTCAATATCCTCCAAAAGCCCCAATAACTCCTTCCCCCCTTCTCCCTCCCTCCCTTCAATATCCAACCCCTTCTCAACGACACCCTTCGCCTCTTCCCACCTCCCCATCTCCCCCAAACACTTCCCGACCCTCCACCACCCCTTCACGTTCCCCAACCCCTTACACTCAACACTACACCGCGCATCAACCAACCCCTCACACCAAGCCGACAACCCCATATATGCCTGCGCGCGATTCGCATACAACCCAGCCAACTCCTCCCTCGCCAATGCAACAGGTTCCCATCCGGGTCTCGAAAGAGCCATATCGATCGTCAACGTGTAGAGTTTCACAGCTTCGGCGTGGTTGTTCTTGCGGTAGGCTGTGTTGGCGGTGTCGCGAAGTTTGGTGATTTGGGCGCTGCGTTTGGGGTTTATGGGTAATGGGGCGGGAGGGATGTTGGGAGGGTCGAGGGAGAGGAGGTTGCGGTGGAGGGCGTTGAGGGTTTGGAGTTCCGAGTCGAGTTGTTGGCTAGAGGGGGATGGGTGGGTGATGGCTTTGCTGGAAGGGTCGAGGTGGAGGGGGTATTGGGTGAAGAGATCGATTGCGCTCATCGCGGCGGTTGGTTGTTTGTTAGTTTGGATAGTTGTAGAGATGTTGTTCTTTGATGGCTGCTTTAGAATTAGTATGAGGAAACGTGTGGATTAGAATAGGAGTCACTCACAGTATTCGGGGTACTGTTGGACTTTTTATATTAAGCAATATGGAGGCCCAGCTCCAGAAATGGGATGAGATGAAAGACTCGATGAGTATGGTGTTGATGTGTAGTTGTAAAGCAGGCAAGCAGGCAAGCAGGCAAACTGTCCAGAAGCAGGGCGGAAGGCGGTGACAGAATATTACCCCGATATTGCGATACAAGTACAGAGTAACTCGGGGTGGGAAATGCCGCGAAACGTCGTGGCCTTTTTAAGGTACATTTTCGTGGCATTTCCATCCTGGCGTCGCCGCATTAAAACGGCCACAGGTAATCTTCCTAAATAGATAAAGCGCAGATACACTCACCAGCAACATATACACCTAATTTATCTATAGTTTCATATTGGGAAGCGCTTCCATCGTGGCTTTGGATACTAGACAAATAGCTATTTAAACGCCCAAAAGTCTGATTTCAATGTACATTCCATTCTTCCTTCCAAGCACAAGTTCTATAGTTCTCTCTCTCTCTCTTTTTTTTTTT